>NC_056745.1:873801144-873826144 GCF_019279795.1 Protopterus annectens | reverse complement strand
AAGACTATGGAATCAGTAATGATTTAGTTGTCAATAACTTGCAGCACTGTCAGAGCCAAGAGCACCTTAGTACAATTCTGGACCACACCAGATGAAGTGGGGGGGACCAGTCTATGGACATGCAAACACATTGGTAATGATACAAAGGGACCCATGCCACTGACATCTGCTGCCATCCCCTATGCAGTACAACTACTAAGTACACAGTACACTGCTACAAAATCAGGATACGCCATACACAATGGCCATACATACACTGACCTCTTAGCAATATAACTAAAATGACTGAGGATAGTAAAACAACAGACAACCAACCATCAATACGCACAAATGTTTTAATGTGTTTTGCCATCAAGTATTATAACATTACAAAACATAATTGCTTGAAATACAGGAAGCAATTAACACTTAATTACATATGTTCTTAAACAGCCTCCACTTACACTCCTCAGTTAATCCCCTAGGGGATACAGTATCAAATGATACAATGTAAATTGATTCTTCACATAACAATGGTTCTAAGTGTTTGACAAAACTGGGAAACAGACCATTTCCAAAAAAGTACATTGTAACCCACTACAGTCCCCATGATTAAATGTATGACAAGTAACAGCTATAGAACGTTTGTCCCTGTAATAACTAATATCTCTCACATGTTCTAAAAGACTGATTCTAAGCCATGTCCTACTATTTCACAGACCCACCTCTTGACTGTGCATGGTTCTACATGCTGTCCAGCCTTTGCACTCATATGAATGGCCCCTACCTCCCTTAATGTGTCTTATTCCACAACATCACTTAATGTGTCTTATTCCACAACATCACTGGGATGATATCAGGAATGTCAGCAAAACATACTGATAGACCATACCTATCAACCTTCTACTGCATGACAACTGGACAAAGCCTGTCATATAAGTGGAGGTTAGAGGTCCAAAGACAGGGTCATATTTGATATATTGCTGTTATACACTGAGAACATTATTGGTGTTACAGGGTTGGTTGCAACATCTCTATTCTGAGGGATATGACATCAGAAACAGATATGGATGTTGCCATTTACTGGCAGCAATGACCGGAGTATGCCACTGATTTGCCAAGGACAACATCTGTCTGGGTAACACACAAAACATAACAGGAAAACATCTAGCCATTATGTGGAGAGGCCTACAGTTCAGAGCTATGCAGATACATAACTTTATTAGAGTGACATCCATGCAGAAGGAGCATGTATACACAAAGCCTGTATAACTAGCAGTATTCACACCATATAACAGCAGTACTCACATTTGGTCCCTAAGTCTGTAACCTTCTCCACTATTTAGTTGGCCTGTCTCCACAAGTCTTGTTGTAAGAGATATTCCCACCTGCTGTGTGTAGCACTCAGTAGCCATAGACCTCCAGGATGTGTTCCTCACAGCCAAGGCAAAGGGGCAATGCACACATTAAGTACTCAATTATAGGAGTGTGTTGCCATGACATTGGCTATTGGAAGAACTACCCAGCTGCTCTGCATGCAATTAGCAAGTGGGGAACACCAATTGGTGCACAGGCCATCATGTGGTCAAAAGCATTACCAACAAAGGGCATGCAGATACCTATTCCAAACATATGTCTACCAGTACTCCACATTGGGAAACAGAAAGACGTGGAGCAATCTGCTGATACAACCCAGTGCAGAGTGAAATAATAAAAAGGTATGTGAAACAAGTCAGCATATAAGTGAATGTAGTATGTGTTTTCTAATAATGGGAAATAGGATTTTGACAGATTTATGTCTGAGTGAGAGTTGCTGTAGTGACGACCTGCTAAACAGCACCTATGGCCATAGCATCTGCCTCTCTCTGCTGTGACATGGAACACAGCTCAGGACCCTAACACACCCAGGAAAGGACAGCACTCACTTGACAAACACTGGAGTCTCTATCAAACACTACTGACTGTGCCACTGCTAGGTCAGCTACAAGGATATTGTACATATCCATATGCTACCTGTGAATATGAGTATGATACACATGTTTGTCGTGTAAATCTGTGAGAACTATATAGTGTGTACACACCTTCCATAGCCAGAGAACTGGCAGATTCCACACATGTGGATGGACAGGGGTGCTCATAGGTAGACTGATGCCCATCATGGCCCTGCCACCTGTGCCACAGCAGGTGTCACCAAACACATGTTTTGGACTGTCATGGAGGCACAGGCACATGCCATATCTAACACTGGACATATTCCTAGGGTCACAAATGCAACTCTTCATGCTATTTGTGGGATCATCCTTGATCTTGGAGATCCCACCGTTATTATGTTGAGGTCAGAGATAGATGGTTGGGTGAGATGGTGGCAATCATCAACTGTGGGATGTCTGTGCCACATTTGTCACTCAAACACACACAGTCAGAATACTGATCACACACACACAAACATACACACTTGGCACAACTGAGGTTAGAAACACTACCTACCTAGGTCTTGCTATTCAAGTGCTCTGCATTTACTGCGCATGCCACAGAGAAAAGTAGGGGGAAGTGTTCTCCACAGTCCCTCTAGGGTGAACGACATCCACAGGCCTTGAACAGTATGGCAATGTGAGATGTCCTGGGTGAGAATGGCCAGGAAATACTATTGGCTACAGAAATATACACAATGACCAACACAGATATAGCCATACACACATTTGCAACATCTTCTGTTAGCAGCCCTGCCTATCTCATCATTCAGTCCATAGTGTTACAGAAATTTGGCACACAGCCCATGCCTTATTGGGCTGAAGAGTGTCATCAGTAACCTATATGGTCAATAGTGACAGCAGTCCTCATACAGTGGACCTTGGGACATGTACTGGGTGTACCATAGTGTAAACATATTACAACCAGCACCCCACCCACATGGCATATATTACTCACTCATACCCATGATAATGCTATGACAAACCCACAATCACACATTTACCAGGAATGAAATGCAAACCTTTGCCTGCCTATGTAATTATTGCTATTATACTGATATGCATTTATTGCATGTGCCACAGAGCTAGTAGGGTGAAGACTGTCCCGTGGCTCTCCTAAGGTGAGAAACATCACCATCCCTTCTAATATTTGTCACTGTGCAGTGTATTTGGAGAATGGGGCCTCAGAATCCTGTCTCTTACAAATATGCATACTCACACACACTTGCAAATACATACACTCATACTCACATATGCCAGGACTCAGAGGGTAAATCACACTTGTCTACTCATTGGTAGAACAGCGTTAAGCTGGTACTGCAAGCTCAAGGTAGACCATAGGGTGAAAGGTTTCACAAGGTACCTTTACAGTGCAGTACAGCAGCAGCCCCTTTTAAGTATAGCATGAGGGTGTAGTGGGTGAGAAGGTCCTCAAAGTATTTTCAACTACAAGTTTACAAACTCACTAACACTGTTATGCTCAGTAATGCACACAGACACATTTGTCAGTATTGAGGTCCATTGGTGCAGGTGTCCCTGGGTATGTACCAGGCTAATGTCCATGGAGATATGAGAAGAGTAGGGCATGCTTAACTCAGGCACCTTACCAAACTCCATGAGTGACCATTTGCCAGCCTTCATCCATAGAGAAACCTCCTCCACTCCTCACCTTCACCAATACAGCCATACTCAAAACCTCACTAACTTTAACCCCACAACTTTTTCCTACTCCCTCAAACTCACAAACTGGGACAGCCTAAAAACTCTTCCTCTAGATAATGCTGTATACTTCTTTAACTCTACCTTCTTAAATACCCTGAACTCCCAAGCCCCAGCTAGAAGAAAATGTATTAAACCCAACTCTGCCCCATGGCTAAGTAAAGAAACTAAAACTGTTATGCAACAAAGAGACAAGGCCTGGAAACTTTATCACCACAATAAATACCCTGTCTCCCTTCTGAAATATAAGCAACTCCACAACCTAGCCAAAAAACAAATTATAAAAGACAAAAATCCTACTATACCAAACTCCAGGCTAACCATTCCAAAAACTCCAAACAATTTTTGAACTCCATCAACTCTCTTCTAAACCCAGGTACCAAACAAAATCCTTGCCCAGACACCAGCAAAACAGATCTAGAAATAGCTACTCTATTCAACTCCTTCTTACGAACTCTATAGCAGAACTCACCAAGACCTTCCCAAATAACGACCCCTCCACCACTCTCAAAGCCTCTTCCCAAACCTCTACCAAACCTCCCATCCCCAGCAATCCCCCATCATTTCAACTCAAACCCATATCCACTGCTTACATAAAAAAAACTTCTCTCCAAACTCAAGCCATGTTCCATATCCCCCCACTATTCCTAAAACTTGCAGCTGATGGTATCACAGTCCCTATCAGCATTCTCATTAATAGATCCATTCAGGAATCCTATGTACCCAAACTGTGGTGCTCTGTCTTTATCCTACCCCTCCACAAAGGAGGCAAAAATAACTTCTCAAACTTCCGACTTATAGCCATTCTCTCCCCTATCTCAAAAATTCTTGAAAAATGCATCCACCTCCAGCTCATGCCTTTCCTTACCAATAATCAACTGTTCACCCCTACTCACCACGGTTTCCACCCTGGCCACAGTACTATAACTGCTCTTCTGTCTTACCTAGACATAGTAAACCATGCCTGAGACTCTGGAGAAATTGTATCTACAGTCCTCCTCAATCTCTCCAAAGCATTTGACACAGTCTCCCACTCCCACTCCTACCTGCTTAAACACCTCTCTAACCTTAATCTGTCTCAAAACACTCTAACCTAGTTCAGTAGCTATCTCACTGACAGATCTCAGGCTGTCAAGTGGCAAACTGGCACCTCAACCTTCCTTCCCACCCCAACTGGGGTTCCCCAAGGATCCATACTTGGTCCAATGCTCTTTAATATATTCATTAATGATTTCCATACTGCCATCCCAAACACTAAGATAGTACAATACGCATATGACTCAACCCTAGTCTGCTCTGCTTCTAACCTACCAGAGCTCCAAACACTAACTCAAATCACCTTCTCAACTACAGAGAACTGGATGCTTCAAAATCACCTCTCCCTAAATGCCAACAAATCTAAGATATTACTTTTCACTCCCTCTAAATCCCTCGCTATCAACAAAACCTCTTTCAAAATAGTTAGCCATACCAACTCATCCATAGAAGTTGTTTCATTTGCTAAACGTCTTGGGATTACTATTGATGAACACCTAAAATTCGATACTCATATTCAGCTAAATATTAAGAAAACACATCAAAAACTTGGTATGTTGTACAGAAACTCCCACTTTCTCTCGCCATCTACAAGACAAACACTCGCCACTACCTACTTACTACCATCACTATTGTATGGTGCTTTTCTTCTAACTAACCTATCTTCCTCTATCCCTTCCAAACTAGAAATCTGTTACAACAAAATCCCTAAATTTGCCACTAAATCCAAATACACCTCCCACCACTGTTTATCTCTCCACCAGCTTCAGTGGCTAGAACTTCCCAACTTCCTTATCTACCTCCAACTCACTTCAGCCCACAAACTAATTTTTAAACCCACCAGTTGCCCAGCTCTAACTAACATCTTACCAACATACACCGCTCACAGAACTCTAAGATCTGCCCACCAAAATGTACTTTCTGTATACAAACCAAGCAGTCCCGCCAGCCAACTTCTCCTATCATTTTCCCTAGCAAAAAAAAGGAATTCTCTCCCTTCCACTCTAAGAACCTCAGAAAATCTTGAACACTTCAAAACACAGCTCCATTCCCACTTCACCCAAAATTGGAACTGCAGTTGCACTCAACCCACCTAGCCCACTAAGCCCCTACCACAAGTTAATCTACCCCATACTGACTACCTAAAACAGTAGCCTCACTTTGAATATAACATTACTTAGCATTCTTTATCTTAAATGTATATATTGTAAATAGCTTTCCAACTGTCCTCCTTCCCCTTCTGGGGAAGATTCTCTCTATTGGCAATTCTTACTTTTGATGCTATTAACTAAATCATCCTCACTTCTCATCCTGAATGAGGATGTACACACTTCTTATCCTGAATGGTGATGTATACACCCCACCTTCTCTAGTTTTTTTTCTATCTGTCTCATCTCGATACTTTTTAAATAATGTACTTTCCACCTACATTCACCTCTCTATGCAAATTTGTGTTTAAAAAAGTCATTCTATAACCACATTCTAATGAATAACTATAGTCAAATGAATAACAATTGTTATTTTACAACCTTACTGTCATCATCTACCTCTCAGTGCAACTAATCGTCTGTCTCAACTTGTTCCAATCCTAATACAATTGTATGTATGAATATAACTTACAAATGTATGTATGCAATACATGTTGCCATTTTCTGACTGTACCCTAATATGTTTTACTATGTAATATAACTTTTTGCTTATTGTCACTGTGTATTATAGATATGTAATAATACTTTATTGCTTATTGTTACTGTGTTTTTGTAGCTTTTCTCCCTGGGCCTCCACTGAAAACAGACTCCCTAAGCCCAGTGGACCTCCCCGGTCATCAAACTGGAAATAAATAAATAAATAATACATGTGAATGGCATCTAACATTTGTCAGCATGCCATCTATTAACTACTGCCACTTGAGTGATCCCCACGGTGACAGTTATATTAACCATTCACTCATCTGAATTTCTCTTGAAAAGGGTCAGTGAGGTGCTTTGATTGACATGTATGCAACATATATCACATAACGTGGACAGTGTCTGGGTTATGGACCTGTCCTCAACCATGTTCTGTTGAATGTGGTAATGCAATTGAGGTATCCATGGCATGTGGTGCATACACATATTGTGGTTTCCTAGATGTGGCATTTGTAACACAGCTGGGCAGACATGGCATTGTCAGTCAAGTAGAGATTGCCTGTAAGTAGCCAAGATGTAACCAGGAACACCCGGAGGTTTTGGGCTCTTTCCATATCAGACAGTTGTTTCATGCCTAGGGTCATACATGAAAGGTACACTAACAGCCTACCCAGTTGTTGAAGGTGTCTACTGAGTTACATGGCAAATGGGCCACTGGAGCTGCTGATTGGCCTAATGAGCAGGGAGTAGAGGGAGACATTGACCTCTTCATTCCTGATGACACACCCTTAGTTATGCAATGTGCCACATGGAAGGACGTTTTGTCCACAGTGGCGGTGTGGTGGTCAGAAGAGAGGTTGCTGTCAAGCTCTGTTTACAGACCTCCTATAAGAACATCTGTCTCCATTGGGCTACCATCAATGTGGTCAGTTGTGGACAACACATTGATTCAACAGGGGATTGGGATACATTTCTTGACATTGTGACTAAGCCCAGTGTTCTGACAACAGGTGGAGGTGTCAGTGGCAACTTTATGCAGGATGCTAACATAATGTGGGGATGTAAACAGACCCCCCCCAATTAGCAATTGTCTGCAAACACTGTTACCCACAGTTCATTCCTGTTGGGCTGGATATTGGAGCCACACACAAGACACAAGACTGGACACAGGATAAGAACCTGTGGTACTCCACACATGACTGTTTGGCAGTCTGACACCATTCATGACTGTTTTGTAGTCTGAAATGTAGTCCACTGCTTTCACACAGCGAGATCCATCTGTGAGCCCATTTGCAGACCACTTAGTGACATAGGGATTATTGAATAGATGAGTGTGTTTGCCTATGATTTCTGTGTGTGGAATTGTATCACAGGACTACAAGGGCCACATATCCTGTTTTTGACACCATATTGTTCTATAGTAATAATATATGACAAACAGATTATAGGACTGAAGAGTGTCAACAGCTACCACAAAAGTGGGCTCTGTACAGTAGACATTTGGTAATTTGCTGGGTTGACCACACAAGTATAGCAAAACCCACCCTCAATGGATATGGATCACAATGTTAATGACACAACCACAGACAGACACACACACTTGCCAGGACCGAGCTTCAAACCCTTAGCTAACTAGTTTACTGTGCTATAGTATTACACATCTATCAGATGCACCAGGACGCTTATATAGTTGAATGATGTTGAAAGGTATCTTTAAAGATGAGTGACATCAGCAGCAGGTATAAAGGAGGGGAAAGGGAAGTATAGTAAGTGCCAATGGGCACAAAATCATGTTTCTATAACTACAGACACTCTCACATAAACTTTTACATTTGCTAGGGTTTAGATTAGAACTCCTATCTAACTAGTTTGCTGCACTATAGTATTACACATTTATTAGATGCGACACAAAGCTTACATATTTGAGAGCTGTCAAAAGCTATCTTTAACAGTAACATCAGCAGCAGTGATAAAGCAGGGGAAAGGGAAGTGTAGTAAGTGCCAATGGGCTCAAAATCATGTCTCTATAACAACAGACACTCTCACACAAACACTTTCACATTTGCCAGGACTGAAATTACAGCTACTTCCTAACCAGTTTACTGCACTATATTATTACGCATTTATCAGATGCACCACAAAGCTTACATATTTGAGAGTTGTCCAAAGGTATCTTTAACAGTGAGTGACATCAGCGGCATTGATAAAGAAGGGGAAAGGGAAGTGTAGTAAGTGCCAATGGGCTCAAAATCATGTCTCTATAACTACAGACACTCTCACACAAACACACACACTTTTACATTTACCAGGACTGAGATTAGAACTCCTATCTAACTAGTTTACTGCACATTTATCAGACACACCATGAAGCTGACATATTTGAGAGCTGTCCAAAGGTATCCTTAATGGTGAGTGACATCAGCAGTAGTGATAACAGTGGGCAATGTAAAAAAGAGTGAGTGGGAATGGCCTGGATATCATTCACCTATGAGCACACACACAAACAGATACACCTTTCTGTTTGACAGGACTGTGATTAGGATCACTACATAAATACTTATTGGTACTCTACTGTTACACAGTTATCAGAATCACAGCAGAGCCTATAGGGCTGAGGGCTAACAAAAGGAATTTGTACAGTGACTGACTGCAGCACATGTTCTGATATTAGGTAATGGGATGTGTACTGGGTGATGATGGAGTAAAACAGCAATTCCTTCATACACACACACAGTTGCCAGGACTGAGATTCAAATCCCTACCTATCTACTTATTTGCTTTAGTAAGTTATGGATTGACCGCATGCACTATTGATCTTACAGATTTGTGGCTTGTCCGAAGGTACATCTAAGGGGACATACATCAGCAGATAGTGTATAGTGGAGCTATGGGATGTGTACTGGGTGTGAAAGGCTTCATAATGGTGCTGTCTCTCTCACTGTCTGTGTCTCTGTTCCCCATGTGTATGTGTGTGTATATTTGAATTATTGTAGTATGTTGGCCTTAGATATATGTGTGCATCACACAAAAGAGATGGGGACTTACCATATATTTGCCACCTACAGCTGGCTGCGGGTTTTTCTGCCCAATGTATGTGCATGTGAAGAACAATCAGTTTACATTTTGTGTGTGTGCATAGACATCTGCAGATAAGAGATATATGTGGTCCACTGTGGTGTCAGACATGGGCTCAAGTGTAGGAGCATGTACAAGTATGACCTTTTATGTTGAGTGTAGGGATCCATTCTCTAAGTGTAGGGGCATGCCCAGTATGAGGATCCATTCTTTAAGTGTGGGAGCATGCCCAGTATGACCTTCTACATTGCTTGTGGGAATCCATTCCAAAGAAAGTTGTACTCCAGTCCATGGTTTTGTTTGCTACAGCTACACCTAGAAAACTATTTTTTCAGGATACCTGTAGATAGGTTGCCAATATAGAGACACAATTGGTCCAAACATGGGGGCATACTGTGTGTAACTATGTTTCCTATTACTGTCTGTGTTGCTTATGTACCATGTTCTATTTTAGCATAGACATTTGGACATATGTACTGTTTTACAGTGTAATGTATTGTGTCATCAACTACTGACAGATATCATTGTTTGCTCACAGTTGTTTACCAGGGAAATACAAGAGCAATGCACCAGAGGCCAATATTGTGAGGTGAAGACTAGACATTGTGGCACAATCCTGCCATTGTGGAGGGGTGGCTACAGACAACTGAGTGATGGGTCTGTGTAAATGGTCTAGCACCTTGGTACTAAGCAGGCTGGGGATCCCCTTCTTGTACATTTCTCAACTTAACTGAATGGCCATATCCTGCTGTGGGCATACCTCTCAGCTGTACAGATTTGGTCAAGTTATCCAAATGCACGACTCATATATCTGGTGGATTCCCCTTCATATTGTGGTCTACAAGCAGATTTGTGGTTATGCATTCATGGTTTTGCAGTCAGGGGGAAGTATGACCTGACATTTGAGTTTCAGACTTAATACACTCCATGATAGCCATGCATTTATGCCCCCCCTGTAATTCTATCCTTTTCCCAACAGTATGATAGCAATATCTCAGACGTATTTCTATAGTTTGACCTTTATCACAGCAGTATTTATGTCCTGGTCCACAATTCTTGCACTAGGACATGGAGAGGCATGCTACTGGGATTTGTCAGCATGGCCTTGCATTTGTTTTCTGCTTAATGTGTTATGTTTTTAGTTAGGACCCTATGACATTCTGTATGATGGCACTATGGATGCAGCATATGATGGCACTATGGGTGCACCATGGACATTTGCCAAAGGCCCTGTAGGCCACATGGGAGTGATGCAGGCCACTGCATTTTGTCACTCATACGTTACCAGGCTGCAAGGCAGTGAACTTCCCTGGGGTGACATGGGTAAGTGGGTGAGGTGTTCCTGGAAATCCTTCTAGTTCATAGTGATGCATCAGTCTGGAGGTGCGCAGGGTGTTGCCTACATCTAGGGACACACCTGCATGGGACAACATGTCGGCATGCTGCATCCTGTGTCTATTCCATAAAAGAAATGTGTTGATTCTGACATAATTCCTAACAGCAAGCATATGACTGATGAAATACCTGTGGCTGTTGTGGGGGGTGGTGGACTGAGTGCATGTGTGATATGGAAGCTTATGGCACCTGACTCGCAGATATGACTGGGACCTTCTCCTTCACCTGCCTTGTATGTGGACATCAGCAGTGTGTCATTACTTTATAACTGTGGTTTATGTGGGCTGCCGGTGATTGGGTAGACAACCAGTATTCCATATTAGACAGACAACTAATGTGATGCTAACATCCATATTTAATTCCAAAGGTGTGTGCAGTTCATAGTTACTTTCTACTCACTGCATAGAGTTATTCCACCTGTTTACTGTTTCTATGTATGGACCCCTGTTCATAGCCTGTCCAGCTTTCTGACAGTAACACACATTGACATCTGGACAGTGAGTGTGTACAACTAGTAACACAGGTGTAGCTGAGAAGCAGATTGGTTGGCACTGCAGTTGTTGGAACATGGCCCTGTCAAAGACAGTACTGTGCCTACTCCACTGAGACACAGCATCCAGGCCTACATGCTGTCCACTTCCAGACAATATTAAACACTCACAAAATATTGACAAACTGACCCCTGCATATAGTGGACATACACCAGTTATCATGTTGATTGGGACAGCTCAGGCAATCTGTGCTCCGCTGATATTACTTTACAAACTTACATGTTACTGTCATTTATACATGGGGTTGGGGATACACACCTGACAACTTTCCACATTTGCACTGACTGCACTGGTATTTCAGTTATAACTCTGTTTGCTTCCATTTAGTATTGTATTGTGCCTTAACTTGCTGATTGGAGGCATATCAGTGGAGTACTCAAGTTAGATTGTAATGGCATACATTTTAGTTTTAGACATCTTACTCTTCAGAACTATACTGCAACTGCCAGACCTGTTGGGGTATGTCTGTGTAGGTCTGTAGGGGGGTTGTTCACCATTGCCAGCATTTGTGGAGCTTTGCCTGACCTTTATTTCTGGTCATCTACACCTGTCCTGCAGGGTGAGGCTGAGGGGTGGGAATAGGAACTCTCATTGACATCCATGTGTGTGACATGTGGAGACCTAGAGTTAGTCGAGTCATCACATGTACTACAGTGGGGGATGTCACCCTGAGTACTACTGCCTAGTATGGGGACACCAGTATTGGTTATGGATTTCATGCTGTCCCATATAGCTGTCAGCTATCTGCTGCTATCCCATTTGGCCGACCGATTTCCTTGCATGCTTGCATCCATAGCATAGATATAACTATCAGAATATAGTACTCCATTCAGTAATTGATAGTAAGGGTGACATACCTTTTGCCTGGGGTGGTATTGAGGATGGTGCTGGAGGTCTGACTATGTAGGATGCACGCAGTACACTCCCTATACATGGTAAAGTACAGGTAGTGTCATGTTTGGCATTCCTTCTACTGTATGTGGGAGTCAGAGAGAGGTATCAGTCCCTGGGTCCGTACAGTGTCAGTGCATGTGCCATGCGGTGCCTCTTTGCCAAGGCATGGGCATACTGGGCATGCCTCTGTCTGCCTCTAGGGGCAGGCTCAAGAAGTTCCTCCTCCAAGTTCCTCTATACCTGTGGTGATCTTGGCAATGGTGGTGGGCTGTGTGTCCCCTCCCTGTGTTGTTCCTGCTGTGGCTGTTTCCACAGGATCATACTGTGTAGCATGGCACATACTGTGTACCTTTGTCCACATGTAGCTGGAGAGTATTGCAAGGCTCCACTGGATATGTCAAGGCAGTGGAACTATGACTTGTGCATCCCAAACACACACTTTTAATGATCCTGGTTTGTGCATGTGCCTCATTATGGCATTCTTGTTTGGGGGTGTGTGCATTTCTGATGGGTGTCATCAGCCACAGCTCCAGTGCATATCCAGCATCCCTCTCTAGATGGCGAATTGGGATGTCCCCCCTGGCAAACCCCTGATACAGCTGTGAGAAATTCCACATGTGGGAGTCATGATAGCTTCCTGGGCTGCCAGCACACACTTGCATGATAATGCCCTGGACATTGCACACAACCTGGCAGTTGATGGAAGGCAAGCGCTTGCAGTTGATGTAGACCCTACCCCGCTCACCGGATGGTGCTTTGATGTGGATGTGCGTGTAGTCTATGGCAAACAGTACCTGCGGTTTTTCAACTACATGGTAGAGGAGACACATATTGCAGGTGCTTGGACAGTACCTGTAGCTAGTATTCTTAAGGCTACACATACCTTAGTATCCACTGGCATGGGTTCCCTTCTGTTTGTTCTGGATATGAGGTGATGCCGGCATAGCTCCACAATTTGGTGACATATGTCCCTGTCCACCCTGTAACGCTCTACAATCTCTAGGTCATGTAACCCCTGATAGGTCATCCTGGGTCTGAACACTCTCCTCCTCCTCCTGGGTCTGCAGCAGTTGGCAGCATTATCCTCCTCACCACTGTCAGCCTTCAGCACATGGTGATGTATCCAAGCAATAGCAGCCCCTAGCATTTTGTCAGTTTAAATTCCCAAGTTTACTCCGACGGTGCAGAGTTTGTGGGGAAACGTAGACTGAGGACTGTTTCCATACTTTCTAGTGGTGTGATGCTACTGCTGCCTGTCAAATTCTCTGTTTAATTCATTCCAGATGCCAGCTTACTTGCTCATAAAATGGATTTAGCTACTGTGGGTGTTAGAAACATTACTGGTGATTTGTGGATGGTTGCCTTTATTCTGCTGTTGCCCTTTTTGTAATTAATTTTTACTTGCATCTCCTCATATTTACAGCTCTGCAGCTACCTGCCAGCTGTATTATATTTGCAAGGCCCATTCTGAGTTGCAAGACTCCCATAGTAGTGATTTCTACATCAGTTCACCTTTATTTTGTGCTGTTTCCATTTAATTCTATTTTACATGTCCTCCCATCTTCAGCTCTGCAGCCATCTGTCAGCTGTATTATTCACATTCTTTCATTGGCCAGTTGTGGGTTGCAGACTCCCATATTATTGGTTTGTACAGCAAACGGTGTGCAGGAATAGTGCAAGAGCTGCTGCACGCAATATCGCTGACAATGCGATCCAGGAACGAGCTCCCGGGACGTGCACGAGCACTCCTACACTACTCCTGCACAGACACCACTGCTATATGCTAATTATCCCATTTGCAGGTGAAAACCATGCAAATTAGGTGAATTTGCGATCCAGGAAGCAGGCAGCCATCTGTGCAGGAATAGTGTAACCTGCAGAAATGTATTCGGTTACTAACCGAATACATTTCTGCAAATTACAAAACATAAGCATGACAGCTCCAAACAAAGCATGTATTCAATGGAGTAGGCATGCCAATGGCTAAATATATGGCCATTGGCATGATAAATAGTTGCAAAATGATAAAAAATAACTTTTAATTTTTTTTGGCCGATTTCGGACGTTTAAGCATAGGACAGCGGTGCACAAATGGGAATGGGCTGAAAATAAGAAAAAAAGTGGAAAATAAGCTTTTAAGCCCAAATCAGCATTTTACCATGATAGTCAATTGCATGCATAAGACAACAATATCAGGGAGTAGTGGTTGCTCAGGAGGAAGGCTGAGTGTTAGTGTGGTAACTATGAATTAGCATTCTCTTTTATGCAAATGAGGGGATTGATACTGAATCACAGATTTCCTCTAGTGTTACTTTGCACCCAACTGTGTAGGTGCAGCAATGCAACAGTGCAAATCTAAGAGCTGAATGACATCATAAGGGTGTGTGTCATGCTTGCTGTAAGTTCATTGGAGCTCTATGGCTCATGTTTACCCTTAGTTAATCACACCTAAGGAAGGGGTTGTGTTAGATGTTCCTGAGCACTGTGTACATAGCCTAAATGGGTGTATGTGCTGTGCTCCGGGTTTAAAAAAAAAAAAAAAAAACAGGAAATAGCAGTTCTGTTCACATCTGAGCACTGGTTTTGCACGGCGCACCTCTGGGCTTAAATGGGAGACCAATGGGAAGGGGAAAACAGCAGTAGAAGACATTCAAGGAGAACTAGCATAGCTGGCAGGTGAAATGAATCAGAATCAGCCAAATACACATTAGTAGATCAGCCCACTACTATAAACTATGCAAACACCGTTCAGACTGTTTTTTGGGGAGACAGAAGTAGGAAGGCAATCAAGGAGAGCTACCATAGCTGCCAGGTGAAATGTATCAGAATCAGCCAGTTACACATGGAACAGCCTAGCACACTACTATAAACTATGCAAACACCTTCCAGTCTGTTTATTCCCACAAACTCTACATCACCAGTGTACACAGATGGGGAAATTT
This sequence comes from Protopterus annectens, assembly GCF_019279795.1. Taxonomy (NCBI): domain Eukaryota; kingdom Metazoa; phylum Chordata; order Ceratodontiformes; family Protopteridae; genus Protopterus; species Protopterus annectens. Next base: position 873,810,956 of record NC_056745.1, on the reverse strand, counting down.
TACCTGACAAAACTAACAAAATATTAGGGGCTGCTGTCACTCTCATACATCAATATGTGCAAGAGGCTGAGGGTGGTGAGGATGTGAATGCGGATGACCAACCCACAGTAAGGAGGTGGAGAAGAGTGTACAGACCCAGTGTAACTTACCAGGGGCTACATGAGCTGGCGATAGTGGAGCACTATAGGGTGGACTGGGACCTCCTACAGCAAATTGTTGAGCTGTGCCGGCCACACCTCACACAGAACCAACAGAGGGGAACTCATCCCAGTGGATACCAAGGTATGTGTAGGCTTAAGAATACTAGATACAGGTACCTTCCATAGGCCAACTATGGGATATCATGGGGATCTCACAAGCATCAGCATCCAGGGTACTTCACCATTTCCTGGATACCATGTCAGCACATGCCGGTGAGCACATATATTTCCTCCATGAGGCGTTGACCAGCAATATGCACCTCTTCCACCAACTAGCAGAATACCCTGAGGTAGTGGCTGCTATATACTGCACACACATACACATCAAAGCACCACCTGGAGAGAGGGGAAGGGTCTTCATAAACCACAAGGGCTCCCTCCACCAACTATCAGGTCATGTGCAATGCCCAGGGCATTATCTTGAATGTGTGTGCTGGCAGCCCTGGAAGCTATCACAACTCCCACATCTGGCATATGACACAGCTGTACCAATCATTTGCCAATGGGGACATCCCATATGGTCACCTAGTGGGGGATGCTGGTTACGTACTGGGGCCGTGGGTGATGACACCCATCAGAAATGCACAAACACCTGAACAAGAACTCCATAATGAGGCACACGCACAAACCAGAATCATAATAGAGCATGTGTTTGGGATGATAAAGTCATGGTTACGCTGCCTGGACATATCCGGTGGAGCCTTGCCGTACTCTTCAGCTACATGTACACAAATGCTCATAGTATGTGCCATGCTACACAATATGATCCTGTGGAAACAGCTGCAGCAGGAACAGCATGGGGCAAGGCCACACAGTCCCCCTCCATTGCCAATGCTATCACCAGAGAGTGACTCAGAGGAGGAACTACCTGAGCCTGCCATGTAGGTAGAAGGAGGCGTGCTCAGTATGCCCAGGCCTTGGCAAAGAGACAACGCATAGCACATACACTGACACTGTAGGGACCCAGAGAATGACATCTCTCTCTGACTCGCACAAACAGTAAAAGGGATGCTAAACATGACACTGCCTGTGCTTTACCATGTATAGGGAATGTACTATGTGCATCTGACATAGTAATCCCTCCAGCACCATCCTCAATACTGGCACAGACACAAGGTAAGTCAGTCTTCCTATCAATTGCTGAATGGAGTAGTATGTTCTGATAGTTGTATCTATGGTATGGATGTGAGCGGGCAAGGGAATCGGGTGGCTGAATGGGATGGCAGCAGATAGTTGACACCTATATGGGCAGCATGAAATCCATAACAAATACTGGTGTCAACAAAGTAGGCAGTACTAGATAAGGTGACAAATCCCACTTCAGTACATGATGTGGCCCAAATGTGTGTCTATAGGGCACCCACATGCTTGTCAGTGCTGCTCACATACCCACCACCAGCCTCAGCCAGCAGGACAGGTGTAGATGAATATAAAGAAAGGCTGGTCTAAGACCTCGAATTGATGGCAATGGTTAACAGCCACCCTCCAGACCTACAGAGACAGACTACAACAGGTCTGGCAGTTGTATGTCAGTTCTGAAGGGTAAGTGGTCTGAAACTGAAATGTAGGTCAAGAAAACCTAAGATCTGTACACTACTGATATGCCTCCACTCTGCATGATAGGTCAAAATACAAAATGAAATGGAAGCCAACAGAGTACCTGAAATACCAGTACAGTCATAGCAAATGTTTAAAGTCATCAGGTGTGCCCCCCAATCCCATGTAGGAATGCAGTAACATGTAAGTGTGAGGTGTAATAACAGTGGAGCACAGATTACCCGAGCTGGCCAAATCTATAGGCTAGATTGTTGCATGTGCACAATATGCAGTGGTCCATGTGTTAGGTTGTCGTGTGTTCAATATTGTGTGGAAGTGGTCAGCTTGTAGGCATGGAGGGCTGTGTGTTGGTGGCCTATGGGCAGTACTGTGGATGACAAGGCCATGTTCTGATGACTGCAGTATCAACCACAATGCTTCTCAGCAATACCCATGTCAGCAGTCATCCATACTCACTGTCCAGATGTCAATATCTGTCACTGTCTGAAAGATGGACTTGCCATGAATGTGGGTCCATTCATACACACAGTACACAGGTGGAAGTACCCTAGACAGAGTGCATAAAATGTAACTGTCAACTGCACACAACTTTGGAATTGTACATACAGGTTAGCAGCACATTAGTTGTCTGTGTAGTATGGAATACTGATGTAGTCTGGACAATCACTGGCAGACCACAAAAGGCACAGTTATGAAGTAAGGAGAGACTGCCTATGTCCCTGCACAAGGCAGCATAAGGAGAATGTCCCAGGTATATCTGTGAGTTAGCTGCAAGTAGCTTCCATATCACTTATGCACTCAGCTCATCCCACCCTCAGGCACAGGTTTATCACAGATCATATCCTTGTTGTTGGGAATGAGTACAGTATGACCTCACTTCTGTATGGGAATACACACAGAATGCAGCATGCTGAAGAGGAGTCTTATGCAGGTGTGTCCCTAGCTGTAAGCAGCTTCCTGCATGCATTCAGACCAGTGGTTCAATATGTACAGGAACTGTTGCCATTAACACCTCAAACACTTACCCTGTCACCCCAGGGGAATACACTGGCTCACAGCCTGGGAATGTAGGAATGATAGAATGCACTGGCCTGCTACAGTATGGCCTGCATTACTACCAAATGGTCTACAGTCTTCTGTCAAAGGCCTGTGCCTCACCCATACTGCCAGTGTATAATATCTCATGGGGTCCCAAATAACAAACTAACAATCAACAGAACACAAATGCAAGGTCATATTGACAAATGCCAGTAGCATGCCCCCAATATCCTGCTGCATGAACTGGAGGCCAGTCCATAAATACTGCTGGGATGAAGGGCCAACTATAGGGATACTTTCCAGATATTGTTTGCATAATGTTAGGACAAGGATAGAATAACAGATTGGGGGGTGTAGATGCATGGACATCATGGAGTGTGTGAAGTCTGAAACTAATGTGTGTGCATACTACCCCTGCCTGCAAACCCAGTAATAGGTGGCTACAAACCTGTTTGTAAACCACAATGTGAAGGGGAACTGACCAGATGTATGAGCCCTGCCTCTGGGTAACCTGGGTGAATCTGTACAGCTGAGAGATATGGCCACAGCAGGATATGGCCATTCTGTAAAGTTGATGTATGTACAACAAAGGGATCCTCAGCCACCATACTACCAAGGTGCTGGACCATTTACACAGACCCATCAGCAGGTGTCTGCATCTACCCCTCCAGAATGGCAGGAGTGTGCAAGAATGTGTAGGCTGCAGACCACAATACTGGACTCAGCTACATTCGTCTTGTATTTCTCAGTAAATAACTGTGAGCAAATAATTATATCTGTCAGTTGTCAATGACATAATTCATCGCAGTGTAAAACAGTACATATGTCTGAATATCTCTGCTAACACCAACCATGTATCACAAGCAGCACAGACAGCAATAGTTACAGTATCCCCCTATCTGTCACCCATTGTGACTCCATATTGTCAACCTATCTATAGATAACCTGCAGAAACAGTTTGTTATCTGTAGGTTAAGAACACCAAACTCTGGACTGGAGTACAGCCCTACCTGGAATGGATTAACACACTCAATACGGAAGGTCATACTGGGCATGCTCCTACACTTAGAGAAACGAAGCCCATGTCTGACAACACAATGGACTATACATATTTGTCATTTGCAGATGTCTGTGCACACACACCAAACTGTACACCATTTATGCTTCACATACACATTGGATAGGAATACTCACACATATCCAAGGCCAACACACTATAATATGTCAAACATACACACACACAGATGTGGGGAAAAGAGAGACAGACAGTGACAGATAAGTCTATTATAAGGCCTGCCCCACCCACTACACATCCAATTGTCCGATATTGCATGATATGTAGATGTCAATCACTGTAGGCATTCCTTTTGGTAGCCCTCAGCCCTATAGTGTCTGTGGTGCTTGTGAATGTGCAACACCATAATAAAAACCAGTATTCATGTAGCAATTGTATATTCAGTCCTGTCAAATGTAAAGTTGTGTGTGACTGAGTGTGTGTGTGTGTGTGTGTGTGTGTGTGTGTGTGTGTGTGTGTGTGTGTGTGTGTGTGTGTGTTTCCATAGGAATGATTGATGGCCCATTCATACACACTGCACTTCCCATTGCCCATGTTACCACACTTACTAATGTCAGTCACCTTGAAATAACTCTTTGGCCAAGGCTCACTTCTATAAGCTCTGTGGTGCTTGTGATAACTGTATAATGCCGTAGTGTGGCATACTGCTTAGGTAGGATTTCTAATCCTGGTCCTGGTGACTGTGGAAATGTGTGTGAGTCTTTGTTGACACCTGCTTTTGTGGTCATTCACACTTACTGCACTTCCCTCACCCCTCCTTTAGCACTGCAGCTGATGTCACTCACCTTCAAAGATACCTTTGGACAACTCTCCAACATATAACTGCCGTGGTGCTTGCAATAACTGTGTAATGCCATAGTGTAGCAAACTAGTTAGGTAGGACTTCTAATCCTAATCCGAGCAACTGTGAGAGTATGTGAGTCTTTGTTGATGCCTGCTTTTGTGGTCATTCACACTTACTGCCCTTCCCTCACCCCTCCTTTGAGCACTGCATCTGATGTCACTCACCTTCAAAGATGCCTTTGGAGAGCTTTTTCAACCTATATCTGCCATGGCGCTTGTGATGACTGCGTATTATCATAGTGTAGCAAACTAGTTATGTGTGTGTTCTAATCCTGGTCCTGGCAACTGTGAAAATGTGTGTGAGAGTGTATGAGTCTTTGTTAATACCTGCTTTTGTGTCAATCACAAGATTATACAATAAAACATAACATAATATGTACATTAATTAGATTTATATAGATTTATTTACATAAATAGTTCGGACATCAACATTAACTTTATTTCATTAACTTTATTTCATCAAATCAAATAGAACTCAATTTATAAGAGAAGATAGGTCAACAATGAGACTCAACACATATATACACAAGTACATTTAGCGATAAGTATATAGAGAAACAATAACAACAAAAAAAAAAAAAAAAAAAAAAAAAAAAATAAAGAAGCTAAAATAATGGTGTATACAAAGAACAGTTGAGGAATGAGTCTCAGCTTATCAAATCATTCAGCACATAGTCACTTTAAGACTGTTTTAAGGCAGTATTTCAAACCTTAAATGGTGCTAATTAATTAACATCATTAACTGGGTGTAGAAGATATATTAGTGCATTTGTACTTGTTTGGGACCTCCCGACGAAATGTATAACTAGTTTAGTGCCGAACAGATTTAAAGTTTTAAATAATAAAAGAATTTGCTTATTCATGATCAGCACTTGTTCAGAACTTGTAACCACTAAATAAACTACTAATTACTACAGCACTCACCCTTCCTCATTACCTAGAGGAAAACTGTTTTGGTACTTACTTTTCTCATTTGCTTAGACAAAAACAGCTCTTGTACTCACTTTCCTCACTTATCTAGGGGAAAATAGTTTTTTTATTCAGGCATGCCCAAGGGTCAGCTCTCGGTGTTCTCTCCTGTCTATCTGATGAATCTGGGCATCTTGGAGCAAGGTAGAAATTGCCTCGTGTACACAGACAACTCTCTCCTACTACCACCCAACACTACAACCTGTGAGAGATGCACTTATCTAGCCAAACTGGAGGTAAAGCTCTCTCCAACCAAGACTGAACTTGACAGTCAAGGGGAGAAGTTAAACACTTGCACCACACCACACTCATCACATAGTCTCATTAAATCTACACCACCAAAATCCACACATAGAAACACAAAAACATTTGCAGAGGCTCTCAATAACAATCTGCTCAAACAACAGAGACCTCCAAAGCAGAAATGCAAGCAACCTCCACTCCCCAACACAACCCAAATGACACATATTCCGCAGACTCAGTGTGCCACTCAACCACAGCCAATAAGGCAAAACAACCTACCCAACACACTAGTCATAGGTGACTCTATAGTCAGGCACACTGATGTCCCACTCACCAGGCTAAACAAATAGAAGGTTACTGTCAGCTGCCTGTCACCCACTCAGGTCACTCCACAACAAGTACAAATATGTCTCTGTCATTGTCCATGTTGGTGGGAATGACCTGAGATGTACCTCCCTGGACTACATGAGAAGAGACATGAAAGATCTCTCCGATATTGTAGCCCAGGCAGGTATGACCCTAGCCCTGAGTAGCATTCTGTCATCACCCAGAATGATACTGCAGTACAAGGACAAAATGATTGACTTCAACAATTGGCTAAGCTTCTGGTGTCATTCTAAAGGGATCCAGTATCTGTCTGCCTGGGATGACATGGTCAACAGACCACGATGCTTTGCCAGAGATGGCCTGCACCTGTCACCTCCGGGATTCCGGATACTGGCTAAGGTTCTTGCTGCCCCTATAGTGCCTTTTTTAGGCAAGGTTCAAATGACAAATTCACCACCATAACAGGAACAGGCAAGCAAAAACTGAGGGTGATGCTACTCAATGCTAGAAGTCTAAATCTCAAAATGCACTCACTCAAGGCACTCCTTAAAATGGAGAACATCGATATCTGTGCAGTGACTGAGACCTGGTTCAAGGGTCCAGAGAGCACCCCTGCACTACCAGGCTATAACTCATACCACACTTTTTGGCCATGTAACCTGGACCGGAACATTAAAGGCGGTGATGTGTCCATATTCATTTAGGATATCCACACCTCCAGGCTAGTTGCTCAGCATAATGCATCCAAGATTATCCAAGTGCAACTAACTCTGGACAAAACTGCAATCCAAATTGTAGCTTGCTACAGATCCCCCACCATGCCCCAGAATTCCCACTCCTCTTTTCTTGATGTACTGGAAAATATTAGGGTTCAACCAAACACCCTAATAATGGGCGATTTCAACTACCCCGCCATTAACTGGGAAAACTACTCATGTACCAACTCCTTCAATCAAGCTTTCTGGAATTCATAAACTCCAGTGCCCTGGATCAACTTATCCACACCCCCACCAGGGGCAACAATATCCTAGATCTAGTCATTACCAACATGAGTGACCGGTGTTCCACACCTGAAGTCAACGCCTCATTGGTCTGATCCGACAATAAGCTAATCACCCTAGATATCCACATCCTGCCCCCACCTCCCCATTAAGGAAACCATGGTAAAAAATTCTCCAAAGCCAACTTCATGCTTCTTAAGACAGAAGTGGTGAACTTCATGACACCCATGCAGATGGACAATACAGTTATGACTACTGAATCCTACACAATTGCACTTTATAAGCACTTACACGAGTGCATGGATTGTGCTATCCCAAACAGAACCAAGATGCTATCCTCCAAAAAAAGGAAGACAATCTGGTGGTCCCCTGCCATAAACAAACTGTACAACAGAAGAGAAAAACTGTTGCAAATGAGAGTAAAATCCCATGAGTGGAGGAGCTCCCTGGTCAGCCTCAGTAAGAAGCTGCGATCCCTGACAAAATTCTCCAAAGCTAGTTACATAAACAAAATTGCCACTGACTCTAAAGACAACCACAAAGCATTCTATAGCTATATCAAGAATTTCAATGGCAACACTCAGATCTGTTCTGAGTTACAGCACAATAACACTAAATATACAGACCCAACTGAAATTGCCAACATCCTGGCAGATAGGTTCAGTGCTAACTTTACCCCCCTCTCACCCCCTAAAGGGCCCATCTCTATTCCGGAAGAATGCAAAGTTCCTGTAATCACGGCTGCACAGGTAAAAACCACACTCTCCAAAGCCAAGAACACAGCATCCATGGGATCAGACAACATCCCAGGCTGCGTTCTACACGAACAACAGAATGAACTGGCACCCCACCTAAGTACCATATTCAATCATAGCCTCACCTCAGGCTTTGTGCCCACTAAATGGTGCACAGTGATGGTTATCCCACTCCACAAGGGGGGAGTCACCATGGACCCCGGGAACTACTGCCTCATTAGCCTGACGAGCGTGGTCTGCAAGGCCATTGAACGTATCATCATGGAACTTATAAATAAAGACATTGGTAATCACCAAACTTTGGACCCCACCCAGTTCGGGTTTGTAAAAGGCAGATTATGTCTTTTAAAACTGATAGACTTCTTTGAAGCAGTCACCAAAGCTGTAGATGAGGGTAAGGTGGTTCACACAGCCTGTCTTGATCTTGCCAAGGCTTTTTACACCATCCCCCACTCTGGAATTATAGATAAACTCACTAAACTAGGTATAAATCCCTATGTCATAAGATGGGTTGCCAACTGGCTCACTGACAGAACCCACACCGTGAAAGCAGCAGACTCCAAATCTTACTTCAGACCAGTGACAAGTGGAGTACCACAGGGATCAGTCCTGGGTCCTCTCCTGTTTGGTATCTACTTCTCTGAAGTACAGGCTAACACTGAAGGTCTTTGTCTAACGAAGTTCACAGATGACTGCAAACTAGGAGCCATAATCAAAACTCCTAATGATGTGGACATCCTACTAAAGGGCCTCACTGAGACAGATGCCTGGTGTCAAAGCCATGGCCTCAAGCTCAATGCCAAAAAGTGCATTGTCATCCCCTTTGGTAAAAACTCTGTACCCATGAACTACAACATAGGAGGCAGTATACTTAACACTGAAAGTATGATAAGAGACCTTGGGACACAGGTGGACAGTAGCCTCTCCTTTGATAATCACATTGCCACAGTAGTCAGGAAATCCTTCTACATGGCACACCTCATCACAAAATGTTTCTCATCCAGAAAAAAAGAGGTCATTGTTCCCATCAACTCATCACTCATTGGACCCATTAAAGAGTACAACGTCCCTTTTGGTATGTACCTCACAAGACATATACAACAACTGGAAAGGCCGCAGAAATACCTCACAAAGAGGATTACTGGCCTCAAAAAGATGCCCTACGCAGACCATCTCAAAAAACACCAGCTTTACTCTGTCGTATATCGCCTACTCAGAGGTGATCTCTGCCTAACATACAAAGCTATGTCAAACCCAGAGCTGTTGGACATGCTCCACTTAAAGAAATCCCAATCCCTCCGAGCTACACGCTCTAGGGACATAAATCTTGTCACCACAATAAACAGAACATGCCAGAGGGATAGATTCCTGTCCCAGAGACTTCCCATACTCTGGAATAAACTACCTGTCTATATCAAACATAGCTCCTCATTGGCACTCTTCAAGAAAAATCTTGATGATTGGATGGGAAATAAGAAATTCACCCTGGGGATCACTTCTGTGGCTCTGCTCAACTGTGGCACAGAAAAATAATTTTCTTGGGTGGCAAAAGCCAGGGTACCTTTTTGGCTGGGCTTGTATAGGCCCTAAGGCCGATAGCCTAGTACCTACCTATGAACTCCAACATATAACTGCCATGGTGCTTACAATAACTGCTTAATACCATAGTGTAGGAAACTAGCTAGGTAGGAGTTCTAACCCTGGTCTTGGCAACTGTGAAAATGTGTGTGAGTCTTTGTTAACACCTGCTTTTGTGGTCATTCACACTTACTGTCCTTCCCTCAACCCTCCTTTAGCACTGCAG